>NW_027526203.1:128452767-128468592 GCF_048455015.1 Haemaphysalis longicornis | reverse complement strand
CGGTATGTACATTTTCCTCGGGGTCCTTGCCTGGTAGTGGCGCAGAGGTCGCACGCAGAAACGGACGCCTTGCGAAGTGGAAGCTTGCAGGCGCACCCGGAAGCACAGGAGATGCTCCGCAGATGGCGAGAGCACTGCCCCGATCACAACGTGGTCGACTAGAGACGGCGTGTGAGGGTTTGGCGTTCCTGTGATGCAGGCAGCTCTTTCTCTGGACGGGGCACGACGACTTCTGCGGCTTAAGTAGCGGCATGTCCGTCTAAGGTCCCGGGTCTGGCGAAGTGAAATTGGCACACGTGGTGGCTTCTTCCAGGGACGGATCCTTCCACGTGTGAAGGAACATGAAGCAGGTGAGTGGGTGGAGAATGTCCTGCGGAGTCGTATGGGTAGGCGTCGGTGACATCGGGTGAAAAGTTGCCTGCGCTTAGCTAGAGACGCCAGCGCTGTCGTGGCAGTGGCTGGTCGATACGGAGCGATGACCCGTCCGCGAGGTGCACGACGTTTGTGCGCTCGGATATGGCTTTGGCAACTGGGCGTTGAATACGCGGCGTCGGTAAGCGAACCAACAGGCGAGAGGGAACGAGGTGGATGCCTGGGACTGCGACTGCGGTCTTCTTTCTTCTCACCTAGTGGACCCGTCACAATTTTGGTCGCACGTGGTTTGGGAATGTATGCATCATCGCTCGTTCAGAGGCTACCACCCCGCAGGTGTCCTGGTTGTCAAGCAGGTCGCTCAAATACACAGCAGCTACGTCCACAGTCTTGTTGCAGCTGAGGGCGTCGCACAGCGTAGGGGTGCGGTGCTGCCATGCATTCACGAAAACGGGAGCCGAAATTTCGTGACGGCAGCTGGTGGGTGCGACGATGACCGCTTTGTCGGGGGCACACTGTGCCTGCCACACAGTCTGGCATCGAGCCGGCAACGCTGTGAAGCACCGGTCGTGGAGCGGTGTCAGGGGAGGGCTCGCAGTGGGTGTAGATGGCGGTGGTGCTAACCGAGGCGGAATGGAGGTCGCTGTCTCGGTGCTCTGTGGCTCACCCGCACCTTCTCGCGGTATGTTAGCAGCGGACGAGGCGGAAGGTGGTCGGTGAGCGCGTGCAATGTCGTCGGGTTCAAGTCCGGCCGGTGATGGTGGGGCTGCTGTGCTGCAGATGGAGAGCGGGTCGTCGGCCTCGTGGGTGGAGGACGTCGCCGTGCTGGGTGGCACGGAGGGTACCGTGTGGGGCGGCGTAGTGTGTGCAAGCCGTGCGGGTACCCCGTGTGCTGGAGGCGGCGGCGAAGCCGTCGTGGGCTGTACGGGTATCTCCTCTGCTGCCGGCCGAACGCGGTTGTCGCTGAAGCCGTAGTGCGCGAGCACGGCAGCACGAAGGTCATCGTAGGGTGTGGCGCTGAGCGGTGGTAGGTCGAGGACGCGGCGGAGCTCCAGCGGAAGCGTCTCCCAGAGGATGGAGTGCTTCAGAGGCTGTATGCTGACGTGGTTGAGCCAGAGGGCAGCCTCGAACTTGAAGAACCATCCTCTTGGGTAGCGTGGCTCGAACGCCGGTATTGGCGGGTCCCCCCACGTCGCCATGTCGGTGTGCCGCTGGCCGAGGAACAGGCGCGGAGCTCCCTGGTCACCACTTGTAGGAGGCTGACTCGGTTGGTGGGCTCCTACATTTATTCAGGTCGCGTTGGCCCAGCCAGGAGTGGGAGCGGTCGTGAGGCCACCCAGCTGCTGACTCGACGTTCGATCTGGGGCGCGTGGAACTGATGACGCTGGCCGGGCACCGTGATGATGATTGTGGCGCTGATGATTACGATGACGATGGTGTCGCTACAAGCTAAAAAAGCGATTTACCACTCATTGTGCGTAAAAAGCGAAATCGTGAAAGCTGACGGTTTTGCACTAGGGGCTTTGCATGATCACTGGGTAATTTTACCCCGAGGTGTGCAGCCGTGAAGTTTGCAACACCAGTTTTTTGGCATCCCGTTGTTGACGACACTGCTAATTCTATGGTTTGGGTGTCGGTGTTTGCGCACCGTGGAGTCCACACCATTGACCAATGTCTAGCAACAAAATCCAATGACCCTACTACGCATTTGGACCGTTTGTCTAAAGTGGTATGGCGTGAAGGTATTTGTTTCCTATGCTTGGTGGTGGTAGCCAGCGCCACTCGGACTACTCGGGGTGAATGGCACTTTTTTAACCCCCCTCCCCCCCACACCGTAACTCGAGTGTCTACGACATGTCGAGAGTGGTCGAACAGCGTTGAACCCTCTAAAGCTACCAATGGTACCAAGACTGCCAGAACAGAGGCCCTTGCTAGCATGTAGCGAATCAGAATGGAAAATGAGGGGCTGGTGTTGGCAATCAAGAATGCAAGGAAAGCAAAGGGGAGAATGCGGTAGGTCATTTATTATAGTTGAAACATGAGGGATTCTGAAAGACAGAAAGAAAGTTGAGAAGAAATGCCAGTCGGGAGGGATGCGAACCCACGACCCCCAGAATACGGCCCAGAGGTTAAAAAAGAAGGTTCCCTTCACAGCGAGTAGTTCTAGTGGCGCTGGCTACCACCCACAGCGCAGGAAACGAATACCTTAACATGAATACCCGAGAAAGTGGAGGGGGGAACCCCAGCCGGTAGCATAGTGGTCATCGCACCAGACGCGTATTCTGGAGGTCGTGGGTTCGGCTCATATGAAGGTTCTGCAATCGAAAGGGCACTACAGCAGCATTCCCGTCAATACAACAGCATGGCCGCCCCCCATCGTCAAGCGTCTATGCTTGCTGCACCACGGACGAAGACAACCACCTCCGTGATATTATCGGCACTGTATTGGTAGAAGAACTCGCCATGTGCAATATCACCACGTCGGAACCTGTACAAGCCTCCGCCAGGAACATGGTGGGCGAAAAATGTCCCCACGCCTTTCCCGTGCCAGCGACGCTGCCGATACCACCAGGCCCAACGTCGTACGCCACAGCTCTCACTTGCCAGGCTCTGATCACCCCAACTCGACTCAAGTATCCGTATTATCCACCGTGCGCAGTTGACTGCTTGTCCCAGCAAGAAGTTTCCCTACCTCCCCAGCAGCCGTTCCGTCCTTAGGATTTCGTCAGTTAGTAACCGTAGTTCCGTCCCCAAGTGCACAAGACCGACCTGTGGCGTATGGCCGACCACCGGACTCTCTGCTACCACGGTAGTGAGCAAGGGCATACCTATCGCCGCGTCCTTATCGCGAAATTGGACTACCTGGCATCCTACCCACTGCCTTTCGCGCCCCAGTTGGAGAACGGTCTCCCGCCATTTCGAATTATCTCCTCGCCGAGGGCTGAGCCATCGCACCGTTTCGTCAATGACGGTCGCGTCTCCATACACTTCTCCAAGCCTCCCTTCTTCTGGAGACCTCCCCAGCAGGCGGACTCCCACCCCGCCATGGGAAAACTAGAGTGTGCAACCTTGGGAGGCAAGGTTGGGAACAGTCGAAGCACCGAAGACCTTTCTGTACCGCCGGAAGTTGAGGAAACCGCTGCGCAAAACTTTCAAGTCGACGAAACCACGAGTGCCGAACTTTCGGTTTTTCTCGACAAGCACGAAATTCCCGCATTAGTGGATACCGGGGAGGATTAGTCGATTTTCAGTGGCCAACTTGCTGGCAGGCTCAGAAAGGTAAAGACCTCAGGGGACTGTCCTCAGATCATGAACTGCCGGGGGTCACCTGATGACGCCTGCCGGAAAAGGTACCGCTTAAGTCCGCATTGAGCATACAGATTTTGTCGGAACTTACACCATCCTTCCGCAGTGTTGCAGAGACCTCATCATACGCATATACTTTTTGCGTGAAAATGATGCCGACAGTCGCGCAACGACGTACGACTGCGGCGATACACGCCACTGCCTTTACGCCTACCGACGACGTCGAAGAGGGTGAGTAAAGCGCGAGGCACGTGCACGACTGGAGCATGTGATTGGCATGCAACTGATCTTTACTACTGGACGTTAGGACCGATTGTAGCGTCGTACGCTGGTCGGGGGAGGCCCACGACGTGCGACTGGCGAGCCATATGCAGCCGTGCCATCGTTTCGATCACCATGCGGCCACAGCCAATGAGAGCCCCAAGGTGTAGTCATAATCACGCCACTGTGAACGTTTCTTCCAAAGCGCAGAGAGGCGACAGTGGCATTTCTGAGTATTTCGTGGGGAGCAGCTCTCCGCCGCCGCCGCCGCCGACCGCGCGCTCTCCGCCCCCAATACTACAGTGGCTAGAATAGGCCACTGTACCAATACAGACTCCTGGTAGACACATGTTGCCAGCGGTACCAGCAGTATGGACAAGCGGAATAATCGGTGCTAAACGCCCCCACACCGCAGTACTGAACATTTAAAAATACAATGTATAATGCAATACCACTATTCCTTTTAACTTCAAGTTGATAAACGTTATCTTTTCCCGTTCGGATTTCTTTCGCACATATCTAAATCGGCCGGAATGGGCCTAAACAGGGAGGCAACCATGGAGCGAAAACAGCGGGCGGAGCGATGCCGACGACGCATCGCACGCGCGCATTGTAGCATGTGTCTCAAATTCACGCGTGGCACTAGTCGTGGCGACAGTCATAATGGCCCGTCGCATGCCAATCGCATGTTGTAGTCGTGCATGTGTCTCGCGCTTTAGTTTAACACATATTGCGGCAACACGCGCGTAAACCAATGCGTCGCGCAGTGGGGCTAGGCTACCCTGGATTCAGCGTTGTAGTGACCAGTTCAACTACATTTTAACTGAAATAAAGCAAGTAATGCCTATTCGAACAAAATCTCCGGTACTTAATACAGAAACAACTAAAACGCTTCTTAGGACATTTAAAAACGCTAAGAATTAGTATGTTTACATGGCCGGCACAAAACCCTCCGCCACATTTGGCATAAACTCCCTTGGTCTCATAGTTGCTCGTTGCTTCGGGTGTTTTCTCCCGTTGTCTAGCTCTTGTCCATATTTTACAAATTGCTTCGTTTTACCGCATAATTAATAGTTAAGTTACCTTATTTATCAATTAGTTCTCTTGCAATGCGACCTGACCGCCAGATAACATCACCGCCAGAGGTCGACGTCAATACCGTGAACCCGAAAGGTAACGTCGATGTCTGGCTGGCTCTGACCACGGCCGCTCGATGTAAACAAGGTCCGGCCTGCCGAATCGCGCGTCGGCAATGTGCGAGCGCGTGACCACGGAGTTTCCAGTTGCGGCCGCTACTTTCGGCGGTGGCGCCCCACATCGGCGACGGCCCGGGCGGGTTGCTCGCGGACAAAAACGCTTATCCGCGAACCGGTACAGGAAGAACTATGCGCAGGCTGCGGAAAGGATCCAGAAACCATGCGACATATTGTAGCGGAGTGCAAAAGTATCCGTCCAGTCCTCAGTGAGGGAGCCATCCAGCTCCCGGAGGCCCTTGGCTTTAATGTCAGCGCAAAAGTGAATTGGAGATCAGTAGAGGTTATTAAAAGAAGGTTAGAATGTTGGTGGGAAAAGAGCAGAGAACAATCTTGGAAGACATGCCCACAAAGAAGTCAGACTAGCAAAAAATTTCGTAAAAGTATTTTCTTTTTATTTTTATATTATATTTTATTTATTTTGGTGGTGTTTTTGGCGAGGTGATTGTACAGTGGCGTAGCGACTAAGGCCACTGTGCAACGCCAGCCCGTTACGAAAGGGAAGCCGCTAAACATCATCATCGGCTCAGCGGGTCCCGCTTGGGAGCGCCATCGGAGTTGCCGGGATCATCCCGCATGAAGGCGGCTTCAACCAACGTCCTGTCTCGCGTATATGGAAAGTAATACTATTACCAGTAACCGGAAAGATGACTATGCAATTTCTAAGTTATGAAATGCCGTGAGTAAATGGTAATCGTGGCTTAAGACGGCTGCGATAACTCCGCCGCTTCAGCAGCCGTTCAGCGGCCAGGCAGCGTTTGGGTAAACGGCTGTGCAGCCTGGTGCACTGCGAATTTGGTTTAAAAATTCTTTTTTGCGTATGCTCTGACATGGCCACTCGATGGAAACAAGGGCCCTGTTTCCATCGAACGGCTGTGGCTCTGAAATTAAACTATGACTGCTGGCATTTATTACGCTAAATTATTTGAAGCTATCCTTCAGCGTAGTTTAAAAACAGACGTATTTTAATCTTGACCAACGTTGTTTGAGTTGCCTAGGGGCTAAGGCTATCGCGCCGTGCTAGTTAATACGGCTCAGAAATCCGAATATTATGTCTTAACAATCGTATTTAAAAAAAAACATTGTCTTATAGCACGGCCCTCCCGGTGGTTGCGGAACACCAGAGGGGGGAGGGGGGGGGGGGGGGAATAAGGCACTGTGTTTTGTTTAAAGGGGCACTGACACAAAAATTTTGCATCTTGTTTTTTTTTTTTTGTTGTTGCGATAAGTAGCTAGTGACCTACTTATAACCTGTAGAAACCTCATTTGCTTCAGCGTGCGACGCTTGTTTAATTAGAGGCGTTTCCAATGCGGCCAGTCGCAGTTTCGGTTTCAGCGAGTGCCGCGAAACGATGGATTTTGTGTGAACAAAGCTGACCACGTGACCGTCGGAGGGATATCACAGAGCAGAGCCGCCGTAGCACTGTCGAATCCGCATAGACGGCAGTTTCTGCGAATGCCCCCACGTACTGATCTCGTGAGGCGCTTAATTAAAAAGCGACCGTGGATGTGACGCAGGCGCTGCGAGTGCAAATGCTACCGCGGCTAAAGAACGACGCGCGACGCTCGAGACGGTGGGTGGCAAGATGCGCGCTGGGAGCAGCCGGCCGGTCTGCCTACAGGTCCGCCTACAGATGTGTTCGGCTTAGCACTGCGGCGGATATTCGAGTGCCGCTCTCGTAAGTGGTGCAGATGACAATTTTTAATGCGACCCGCCATCGCATCATTAACTCCTTTCTCATGTAAGCCACCATATGATCGGGACTTGGGGACAATTTCGTGCAGCGGTAACAAGCTATCACTCGAGCTACCTGCGCCGGCCTGGGCCACTTCGCGACCGTGGCCGCCGCCTGCACAGCGACGGTGCGGCTAGCTCAGTGGGCTTTTCGTGCCTCCGGCGCGTTTTCGCATCCAATGGCAATAAACAGTAATAGAAACAGAGTGCCTGGAATCGCTGTAGAACTTTGGTCGCGGCCAGCTGCCCGATGAGCTGACGAAATCACGGCGCCTCCGCCGCCAACGATCGGGTCGTTCGTTCTCGAGAGCAGAAGCTCCGCCCTCCGGCCCTCCGATTGGAGCGGCGAGCGGGGCGAGCCGGCGAAAAATGCCGGCAGTGCGGAAGCGGCAAACACAAACTCGTGACGCGTTTGGATGTTGTTTATTTACACAATATCGTCGGGATGTCGATTGCGCGTGGTCCTCTGCTGGCTGCTCGGTTGCGTTTCGCACACTTTAAAATTGATTTTAAATATGTTCTAGGCTGTATTCGCCGCTGATATTTTGCAGATGATGTATATGTGTTCCCACCAATCTATCTCCGAAGTTATCTCGTCTTCAGAATTTTGTGTCAGTGCCCCTTTAAAGTGACGACGAGAGGCTTGCTTTGTTCGACGTTAAAATTGAAGATATGAAACACAAAAACCAGGGCTCGGACGGAGTATCCCACCAAAAAGACCCACGAAACAATCGTCATGACAATAGAGAATTTTAGCAGTCCGTCTGTTCCGTCGTGTACGTTTTTACCGTGATTACCGGGACCCTACTGCGCATGCGCGCGCGGGAGGGAGAAGAGTAAGGGTGAGGAGGCTCACCCCACCGTGGCGAATGCACGGGCATGGCGAAGGCCGGCCCGCGGAACTAATCCCCATACCGCGACGAATACATAAGTGCCCAGGCGGGTACCGTACAACACTTTAATTACGTACACGACGGAACAGACGGACTGCTAAAACTCTCTAATAAAGAGGGTGGTCACTAGAGTGCATACATTCTCGGTAAATTCTGTCAAGCACAAAATTTCCACCTAGGATCTAATTTCCTCACATATACAGTTACACCCCCCCCCTCCCACACACACACATGCAAATGAAATACCGAAGTTAAAAAAGTTAATCCACCGCGGTGGCCCAGTGGCTATGGCGTTGTGCTGCTGAGCCCAGGGGATCGGGGTTCGATTCCCGGCCGCGACGGCCCCTTTTCTGATCAAGGCGGAAACCGAAAACGCCTGTGTTCGAGATTTCGGCGCATATTGAAGATCCCCAGGGCCCCAGGGGGTCAAAATTAAACAGGAGCCATCCATTACAGCGCGCCTTATCGCCTGCGTAGCCTCGGCGCGCTGCGTAGCTTCGTCACAATCAATCGAAATACAGTAGTTGTCGTTCCTCATGGACATTTATTTCTCAATTTTTAAAATAATGAGGTTTCTCAGCCTCCGGCGGCTTCCGGTATTTAATGGCCGAAACGACCATGTTTACCACAAAGCAGCAGTATTCAAGGGCGCCAAATTGTTCCGTGTTCGTAAAAACACTCAATTGAAGATAAGCGTGCAGTGCCTTCTTAAAACCTGCTGGTGTGATTGCCCACGTGTTCTCCAGGGTATTGAGCTGTCGTTGAGCGTCTCTGAATACTTCTCTTATTTGTCGACTCACTCGCCACTGCTTCACTTTTCGTCGACTTCGATTAGCCAGTTTAATATTTGAACCAAGTACTGCGGACGCTGATGATGATTACCAGCATGAATATTCGGTGGAGAAACGCACTTTTCTATCGAAAATTGCCGGGATGAGCACTGAATGCAAGGTACGGTTGAAAGCATATATATATATATATATATATATATATATATATATATATATATATATATATATATATATATATATATATATATATATATATATATATATATATATATATATATATATATATATACAGAAAGATAGGTCAGCAGTCTACAACGCCAAAGGAAGCATAGGGGTGTGGTTAGGCTCTTTTCTTTTTCACTACAGTTAATTAAGTAAACATTTTTTTGTAATTATACAGAAGAAAGAAAGAAAGAAAAACACGCGCCCAGAGTGGGGACCGAACCCACGCCTTTCGATTACATGTCGAATGCCTTACCAATTCGGCTGCCTCTGAGTTAGCCAGAATGAAATAAACAAAAGAAAGAAAGAAGAAATCGCCACCGAGTTTCTGCCTTATCTGCACCCGCGCCTTATCAAGGTGATGCGCTGTCTCTTCGGGTGGATAACACCGGAAGCAGTTGCTTTCAATCAGCTTATTTGATTGATTGATTGTGGGGTTTAACGCGCCGACGCAACGCAGGCGATGAGGCGCGCCGTAGTGGAGGGCTCCGGATTAATTTTGACCACCTGGGGATCTTTATCGTGCGCCGAAATCTCGTACACACGGGCGTTTTTTGCTTTTCGCCTCCATCAGAAAAGCGGCCGCCGCGGCCGGGAATCGAACCCGCGACCTCGTGCTCAGCAAATCAGCTTATTTGGGGACGCTGCTTTACAATGCGCGCGGATGCGCCGTCACGTGGTATTTTTCATATTTCGCGGGTTTTCTTTATCAGTCAGAATAAATGAGTACGCAATTAGTTCGTCACTGAAAATACCGCAGTTAGATGCCCCTCGTCGATACCTACAAATGCCTCATTGACACTTCAGTGATTAAGACAGTAATTATCGAGTTAGATAATTAATTAGAAATAATTAGTTAAGTCTCATTAACAAAAAAATTAGTCACCGCTTCTTCACAGTACTGCAAACATTATCTAATAGGTTTTCTTCAAGTTACGCCATTACTCTTTTTTTAAAACTTGGTGCATGATAGCTGGGGGACACCCTGTATATATATATATATATATATATATATATATATATATATATATATATATATATATATATATATATATATATATATATATATATATATACTTTGATTCCTCGCAGCTGTGGTACAATTAAAGCTCAACTGGTTTAGCTTTTCTCGGGAGGTCGCTTATATCAAAATACCGCTTATAACAAAATTGTTCGCCATCCTGCTGACTTTGTTATAAGGAAAGATTACTATATATATATACTATATATACTATATATATATATATATATATATATATATATATATATATATATATATATATATATATATATATATATAGGGAGCAGTTGAACTTTTGAAGATGGTAGAGAACACAAGAAAAGAAAACTTTGAACAAGGTAAAAGAACGATTGTTGCCAACGTTTCAGCAAAGAGACTTGCTTTCGTCAGGGCAATCTCTCGCCTGGCTGGCACGCTTTATATAGGGGTATGTCCCCAGGTGAGAGGGGAGAAGGAAAGAGGGAAGTAATATTGAGCAAGCTGATTGGTTTGGGAGTATGTCGGGGGAGATATTGAGGGGCAAAGAAGGTTGTATAGTTTGAGCCCCGAAGTAGGTCACAGGGAAGTCAGCCGGGTGTTGATATTCGGGGAATTTTTGGAGAGAAAGGATGAGAGGGTGTTTGTAGACCCGCCGCGGGGCATACGGAAAGGTTCTCAGAACCGCCGGAAGCAGACCAGGTGTTGAGAGTGGGGTCCTTATCAGAAACTATCTGCAAGCCTCAGGTCAAAAGAAAAGGTAGAGAAGGGGGGAAATAACTAGGTCAAGGAAAAAAGAAAAAAAGAGAAAAAAAAACAGGGAGGGAAACCACACAAACCCACACACAAAAGAAAAAGCAATGACCCGGCAACTGAAATGGCACATGTCGCCCACGGCAACATTCCTGGAATAGGCCTGTCCTGAAACTCAAAAACAAAAACATAAAGTTAGAGTGACGTACAGGGCACAAGACAAAGTGGAGCAAAGATACAGAGGAAAAAAGAAATAAAAGAAATAAAATAAAATGCAAAGGTTGGAGGGATGCGGGCGCGTACTAAGCTGGAAGCTAAGAAATGAAAATAAAAAAAGAAATTAGGTGACCAGATAAAGACCAGAGGGAGGGGGTATTATTCGGTCTTTGGATAAGGTATATGCAAGACAGTGCCTATTTCTGTATTCCCGGTGAATATCGCAAGGATTCCAAGCTGCCCCTAGACGCATTAATTCCAGTAGGTTCCATGGAGTTGAATTTGTGAATTAAATAGGATTCTCGGTATTTCCTGTCTCTAGGAGAGCTGAAGTTTGACTGAAGTATATACAACTTAAGGTCATCAAAATTTTGGCCTGGTTGGTTGAAATGCTGTGCTACAGCTATGGAGGATTTGCTAAGAGTATCTGCCCGGTGACCATTAAGACGTAGGCTCATAGGTTGACTCGTTTCGCCTATATACTGTTTGTGGCACATTGAGCATTCCAACATATACACAATGTTGGATGAAGTGCACGTAAAACTTGAATTAATCTTGTGGACATAATTACTGGCTGTGCTTTTTACGATGCAGTCGGTCTGCAGGTGCCTGCAAGTCTTGCATCTGGGGCGGGAGCAGCTGGCTATGACTGGTTGCTTTGAAGGCCCTGTTTTAGCATGCACTAAAATATCTTTTAGATTCCTGTTTCTCCGGTAGGTGACCTTTGGGGCTTCCGGGAAAGTATTTCTAAGTCGGTCGTTACTGGCTAAAATGGGGTAGTATTTGCGCAGTATATTGTTTACGTTTGGGAGGGCGTTTGAAAATTTAGTTATTAGGGCAGGCGGCCTGGCGCTTTCGTTTTGTCGCTGTTTGTTTAGCACGTCATCCTTTTTGAGATTAGATGCACGTTGGTACGCCTGATCGAGCGAGCTTTTGGGGTGGTTCCTGTTAATAAGCGTGGACTTGAGTTCATCTAGGTGCTTTACATAGTCACTGTCGTCACTGCATACTCTTCTAAGCCTGGTGGGTTGTCCTACAATGATCCCTTGCTTGCAGTGTCTCGGGTGATGGCTTTTATAGTCTAGGTACTGCTGCCTGTCAGTTGGTTTTCTAAAAAGCGTGGTTTTAAGTTTACCGTTGTCTAAAATGACGGTATTATCTAGGAAGTTCACTTCTTTGTCAGAATACTGGCAGGATAATTTAATAGTCGGATGCGAAGAATTGAGATGAGATATAAACGTTTCTAGAGTCGCACGACCGTGTTCCCAAATCATGAAGATGTCGTCTATGTAGCGAAGGTAAACCTGAGGTTTATGCGGAAAAGAGCTTAATAGAGTGGCTTCAAGTTGCCCCATGAAAATGTTGGCATAGGTCGGCGCGAATGGAGTACCCATGCTGGTTCCAAAAACTTGCAAAAAGTAAGAAGAGTCGAATTCAAAATAATTGAGAGTTAAAACTAGTTTTAACAAAGTTATGTACACTTCTGGCTCATGTTGGTGCGGGTTCTCTGATAGAGCTTTTGAAATAGCTTCGATTCCTTCGACGAAAGGGATGTTTGTATACAATGCGGCAACGTCAAGAGTAACAAGGAGGGTTCCACTAGGTAGGCGCCCACCCTTATTTATCTTTTCTATTATGCGGAGGAAGTGGGGGGTGTCCTGAACGAATGAAGGAAGAAGAGTCGGAATGTCAGATAGGTAATGATTCAGAAACAGAGATAATGCTTCTGTTGGGGTATTGTTATTCGAAACTATGGGTCTGCCAGGAATGTCGGCAGTGAACAATAATTCTACGGGGACTTTGTGGACTTTTGGGAGGAGGTAAAAACGGCCTGCATGTTTATTATTCGGTTTCATGAAATTTAAGTCAGTGGTTGTTATTAATTCTCTAGATTGCAGATCTGTGAGGCTCTGAAGGATGTTTAGGCTGTATTCCTGGCTGGGATCGTTATCTAAGGGCTTGTAGTGGCAAGGGTTATTGAGCTGCCTATAAGCTTCATCTTTGTATTTTCCCATAGGTAAAACAACTACGCTACCACCTTTGTCAGCTGGCTTTATGACTATGTCGGTTCTGGCTGATAGGCTATTCAGGGTAACTTCTTCCGACGGAGTTCTTGCGCTTGTTTGATCGCTTGGTTGTTGCCAATATTTCTCTTGATACTGATTTTAAGTACAGATCTAATTCTGGAGATACATCTACATCTGGAGTCCAAGTGCTAGGAGGGTGGAGGGTGCATTCGTTAATGTCAGGTTGGTCCTGCTTTTCCGAAAAAAAACTCGCTTAGTCTCATTCTCCGAGAAAATTCAGTGAGATCTTTATGTAACTCATATTCATTCACGCGGTTATTTGTGGGACAGAAAGTTAGACCTCGTTCTAGGATACCTTTTTCGTCGGCCGTTAGTGTTTCTGACGGCCGTCAGATAGTTTCTGATAAGGACCCCACTCTCACCGCCTGGTCTGCTTCCGGCGGTTCTGAGAACCTTTCCGTATGCCCCGCGGCGGGTCTACAAACACCCCCTCATCCTTTCTCTCCAAATATTCCCCGAATATCAACCCCCGGCTGACTTCCCTGTGACCTACTTCGCGGCTCAAACTATACAACCTTCTTTGCCCCTCAATATCTCCCCCGACATACTCCCAAACCAATCCGCTTGCTCAATACTCAAACCAATCCGCTTGCTCAATATCTCCCCCGACATACTCCCAAACCAATCCGCTTGCTCACTCCAAAGCGGCCTGAGTGCGCCTAGAGCCAAATACTGCCACCGCGGCGCCACCGTTCCGGGAGTGGTTGCGGCGAGCGCGGCCCGCGGGACGCCGGCTTTCGGCCGCTTATTTCGAAGTGTGGGCTTATCATCGGTGTTCCACGCTCCACTTAAGGCATTTACCAGCACTAATGTTACGCCTGTTAAAAGACAAACACGATTAGCGGCTGCTGAGCTTCATTTGGTCAAGAGGGAAGTTAAATTCCGTTCGCAGCAGCAGCATTACGCGTTGATAGTGTGCCTGCTGTCTCGCATTGCTGTGTCGTTGTGTCTTACATCGCCCGGCATGCTCTTTGTGACCTCACGCCCGGCAGAGATTTAGGTTTTGTCTGCAAGCTGCGACTGCAGAGAATATATTACAATTCCGGACAAACAGAAACAATTTTTTTGTGACGGTGCTTGTTATTTATGAGTGCCAATACTTCTCAATGTTTAAGACATAACCAACTTTTATGTAGGTTTTTCCTCGTGCACTAAATAAAACACCACAATTCGTATTAATCTCACGGCACATATGACTTGATTACACGTTGCTTAGTTATGAAGTAATACTACTATCACCGCTATGTCGGCCGTTTTTTATTTTGACAATATATATATACGGTTGAATGAAAGCGATTCCAGTTTCTACCTGATATTATTACTTGTTCCCTGTAGCCTCGAAAAAAAAATTAAGGAGAGCACATGGGATGTCCGGGTCTACAAAAAACTTTAAAAAAATATTTGGCGAGCTCGGCAAGCTAAATTTTTGCCCGGACACAAAAGAAAAAAGCGAAATTGTACAGAAATTCCAAACATTGCCTAATAATGCGTAAGCATTCAAACACCGTTTTTCCATTTCACATTTTCTTCTTTTCATTGCTATTTTAAACCAACAATATACATCTTGAATATCATAATTATTAATTGTTCTAACTGCGTGAATTACGCATTTTTTGTGCAGATACAAGGCATTACACTTCTTGCATTACGTAGAGATTATGCTTAGGCACTCAAAAAAGAAAGCTGACGTAATAATAACGTATCTGAAAATTTTCCTACGCTACGAAAATTGATTCAAATTGAAGCGCAGTATGTTCACAGAGCAAAACTATCGGAACGTCTTTAGAGCGCGCTAATTTGGGCACAAACTTGTGCTGCTCCAGGAGCCCGACCGCTATAGCTTCAGAGATAAATGGATATGGGTTTGAATCGGTGATGAAATAACGGAGGAAATGTACCTAGCGTTATAGTTCTCATCGCAAAGTTTGAAAAATGCTCAGCAGCTAGGAGAGTGCACCGTACGCACTGTCTCTTGAACACAGCACGGTGCATTTATTTTTCTTTCTATACAACCTCTGTCATCAAGTTTTCAGTAGCGCGTTGAAAGGCATTGTCGTGCCTGCGAAAATGAAACAACCCAAATCTCTATGCGCGGCAAGACATGACCGCACCAGTATAAGAGTATCAAAAGACACGCGTAACAAAATGTCTACTCTTTTCAAATCTTTTTTCAACCATCCTATCGCGTGTCCTCGTTTTATGAGGTGCACATTCCGCCCGGCCAACATTTTTTTTTCAAAGTGTCTTTGATGCAAGCTTTAATCCGTCGCCGGCAAATATTCATCGCTCTCCCGTGTGTCGACACCGCATTTCCCGAGAAAAGGTGACATTTTTGAAATTTCGGACGAATAAATTCCCACCATATACCTGCCGCTTGAACTGTAACTAATCAACTTGCGGCTTTAAACTGTGCAACGCGGTTTACGTGCTGTGTGTGAGAAGTTTTCAGACAAAGCTAACCGGTGGTTATTATCCTTTTGTTGAATATTATCTTGGTTTAACAATGTTGTCGAATATGGGGCATCTTTTTAGATTTGTTAGATTGAAAATGTATTGCCTATATCTCATTCAAGAATTATTTTAACTTCTGGCTGCTTCAGTCACGGCCAGGCGGTTGGATCCAGCGACATACTGGCAGACATACATACTTACGGACAGACAGTTTTCGCGGTTGAGTAGCCCATGAATGACATCTTTTAAAACCCGTGCGCTGGCTGTCTCTCAGTCGGCGCAAGCGCTCGCCTACGGGGACCGCCCCGCTCCGTCCCGAAACCAGTCCCCGAACGCTAGCGCCACGAGGGAGTCAAGCGGCGGCAAACGTAAACACCGCTACTCACGCCGTCTTCCGTTGAAATCTGGGCGACGCGGCAGGCCGCACCTTGCGTGCGCTCTCATCCAGCGGCGGTGATCGAGCGACCGTGCTCCGACTAACGAGCGCG
>NW_027526203.1:128431201-128452744 GCF_048455015.1 Haemaphysalis longicornis | reverse complement strand
TTATTGGCCTAATGTGTTTAATTGGCCAATTCGCCGACGACGTGGGATAGTACCGGAAAAAAGGCGTGTAGGTGAGATCCGTTGCTGCGGGAGAGATGCCCCGCGGTTCGAGAAGACCTAACGAGCTCCCCTGTACATCACTGTCTAACCACCCTATCATGACTCGCAACCACCCTATCATGCCTGTGCCAATGTGCAATTCACCAGCCCCTTTACCGAAGTCATTCGCCGCAAAGTTCTGAAACTCCGGACATCGGGTAACGTCTCCACACCCCAATCGGCGCAAGCACGCTGCGGCATCCTCGGAAATGAGAAAGTGCATTAACGTGCACGCGCGCATTTACTCTCCGTGCTACTCGGAACCCCTCCCTACACTCTAAACTTTTTTTTCCTCCCATATACTCCCTAGAGGTTCTTTTTCGCCTGTCCTCTAGTGGTCCTCCTTGTAGGAGTTTTTTTAATACATGGAACAGGGAGGTTTTGTTTACCTCCTCAAAACAGGGCGTTTTTAGGTTATAGAAAGGAGGTATTTAGGGAGTGTTAAGAAATGTTCGGGAGAATTTAAGGTCAAAATGGAGTATTCTTTACATCCTGAAGGGCGTTTTTAAGTGATGTTTATGGAATTTTTAGGCGGTTAAATAGGAGCCTATTATGGCTCCCTTTGGAAGTACTTATGTTAGTTTAGGGGCGTTTTTAGGAGGTTCAAGGGAAGCATTTACTTCTTTTGAATGGAGTTTGACGAAAGCTTGGGGAGTTTTGTAGGCCTTCCGAAAGGAGGTTTTCAAGGCCACAAGGGAGAATTTCTAGTTCCCTGCGGGAGTACTGATTTCACACGGTTTTTCTCGATTTCAGGTTTATTTCAAACGAACTTTCGCAGACAAGTTTACATGGTACATGGTGTACACAAGGAGGTTCCGAAATAAATACTAATGGCGGCCTCATATTGAAATCACAAATGGTACATTGCTAAATAACACGCCAGTTAGGAATTGAAGACAGCAATACGATGCTAGTTGAACAAACCGTAGAAACAATATTACTACAAGAACTGGAAATACGCGAAAAACAAAGATAGGCACAAACACAACCGCATGGTAAGTGAAATCATTATAGAATACTATCGGATCGAGAACGCGTCAGTACTTATCAGAACTTATCAGTACGCATCAGCGCTCAGTACACAGTGAAAAAAATGGTTGCAGTGGTTTACAACAACAAAAAAATTCAGTAGGTGGTGAAATGAGCGAGAGCTGTGTGCTAGTTGAACAAATTGTAGAAACAATAATAATACAAGAACTGGAAATACTTGAAAAACCGATAGGCACAAACACAACCACATGGTAAGTGAAATCATTATATAATACTAGAGGATCGAGAACGCGTCAGTATTTATCAGAACTTATCAGTACGCATAAGTACTAAGTACACAAAGTGAAGAAAAAATGGTTGCATTGGTTTACAACAACAAAACAATTTTTCAATTTGTGGTGAAATGAGCGAGAGCTGTGCAACGATTTGATATTGAAAGGTAACAAGCATTTTGTAGGTGGTAAAGGCACAGGAGATAAATGATGTAGGAGACAGACTGCAGTGAGATGGCTATGGATAAATGAGTAATATAAAGAACGAAAAATATGCTGCGGAAAATACCAGTGCGTTTTGATAAAGACACAAATGCGCCAAGAAAAGTGACCGAGTCTGACAGGTTAATTGCAATGATATAGAACAGAATGGGTGGTATCGCGACAGCTTCTTTAGAGTGAGAACAAAAAGCCATGAAATTCGTGTTTTTCGGATAATTTTTAGTTGATTCATTTCGCACCAGTTGCCAATATTATTTAGATAATTGTTTCAAGTTAAATTAGTTTGTTAATATTATTGCTTCATTGAAAGATAGCTGTATTATCAGCATACAGAACGGCCCATCAAATACCCCTTTTCAGTAAAAAAAGAAAAAGAAAAAGTCAGAAATATAATACGGAATTCTTTTTGACTACTATCCAATGATTACAGGATTGAAAACAAATATTAGTGAGCGATATTGATGCGATAAAAGTTAATTAGTTCTAAATCCTTCACACGTGGTTTGGTGCTGGCAAGGTCCAAAAAGGCATGTTCCACAAACGTTAGAGCTCTGTGTGCCTTCTTGGGATATTGAATGTTGAAAACCCAGAACGTTGAAACAGACTACACAGTCCTCCCAGTAAAGATGATGCAGTCAAGACACACTGGCCATCGATGTGGAGGCTAACTTCCCCGTTCACGGAATGCAGGCAGGGAGTCAGAGGAACATCTGCCTGAAAAATCAAAAAAGAAAAAAAATGCCCCACACGTAAAATTCAAAACAGACACTATGGTAAATGAACTTAATAATTCGGTACAGTAATAAAATTGTAAGGCCAGGTTCCCTGCGAATTCCAGTACCTAAATTAGGAATGCAAAGGCTTCATAAAACCAAGTGCCAGTACATTAACCGTCGTGGCTTTGGCAGCAATAAAAAAGATATTACTTCCGCACAATATACTCGAGCACAACTTTAAATGACAGTGAAGATAAAATGCAAGTCTCTGTAGGTTGATAGGTTAGTTTTTGTTTTTGACTGAAAAACACTTTGGTATTGCATGATTTTGTTAACTGCTGTCTCTTGCTTTAAGATGCCAGCTTGCATCTATTCAAGTGAATGGGCACACTGTTAAAGATGCAAACCCTTACACTGCCTCTCCCCTACCATGGTGGCTCACTTTCATAGAAAAAGTGCAGCTTTTTCGAGCTGGACAGCTGTTGCAAGCCTTGGCAATACTCACTTCTGCTGGAGGGGCCAACTTGGTTTCCGAATGCAGCCTTGCCTTGTACAGCACAGCCTATCCTGCCTTAAGATCTATGTAGTCATTCAACTCGATCATGTATCAGGATCTGCAGAAGAAAATCGTGTCAGCAAATAATGAATTCATGCCGGACAGGCACCCACTGTTTCAGTTATACTTGCAGATACCTCCACCTATTTCCTTCCTGGTGTTACATCCAAAGCTAATTTGTTACGGCTTGTCTCATCAACTATGGTCATCTGTCATAACACAGCTAGTCATACAGGAAAGTCCTTCACTGGGTCAGAAAACACTTTCTTTTTTTACAGTTGTGATAAACTAGGCGACTCAGTCATCCGTATTCTGACAACTTAATATTCTGTGTCACCGAGCTGACAAGCATGATTGGTGTATAAGGTCATTTGTAGCCGCAACCGTTACTACAGCCTTGTTAGCTAACGTAAACCTCGTTCATGGCACCAAATTACTTGTGATTGCATGGCAACCAAAAAAAAAACAGCTGAAATGGAAACGCTATTCTCGCAAACTTACCAACGCTGCATGCCACACACACCTGCCTTAGTTAATTTACCGTGATTGTAGAAGTTTCCGTCACGCAAAACCACAGTGCACTTTTTGCAGCTGCAAGCTCCATGTCAAAATCGAGTGTCAGATGAATCGAGTAATTTTTGTGTATGGTCTTACTATTGATTATGACAAAGTTATTACCAACAAAAGAAGAGTGTGTGCATTGTTCTTCTAAAAAATGATATCCTCTTTTATGCCCGGCAGACTTGTGTCATGCTACGGTAAACTCGGTTCTCTTCCATAAGGGCATGAATTTGTGTTTTTAATTACGTGGCCTTAGCTGGCGACTGACGGGCCCCGATTGTATACAGACCCCTCATTATCATCCGAAAGGGGATAAAATCATTTCGGTTTCGAACCACGTCGCCGTCGTGGTCCACACTATATGCATTTAATCGTTCGATAGGCTCATAGCATCTTTTACGCATGCCACCGTTTCCTTAATAGGGTACGCTGTTAGATTTGAAGAGTCGACTCAAGCGAGCAAACAACCCCACCGAATCTACAGGGCACAGTTTTCGAAGGGGGTGGCCCTCTGATCTGCGGCTTTCGCCGACCAGAGCGCTAAGAATGAGTCAGAGCCTTGAACGAAAACAACACAAAGACTTATATTTGGACAGGCAAGCCATCAGGAGCGTTAACAAATAGATATTACAAATTAGAGCATTTAACTAAAAAGAACACGAGCAGTTCGATGCATATGAGAGACAGAGTCCCACAATATTCACCGACCGGGCCCGACGATGCACCGCTGTCGGAGGCGATTCGGCTACCTGAGTAACCGTCACGTTGCTTTGAAATGACTCCGCGCGCGACAAACGATTTCATCTCGAATGCCCTGTTACAAACCGGCCTACAAAAGAATGCGAATGCATACCCCAAAAGCCTCAAACAAGTACAATAAAACGAGTGTGCGCTTTTTCTGTGCCCGTGCGTGTACGTGCTGTGTGCGGCACGGGTACTTCGCAGTTAACCCTACCCAAACGTTTGACAAACGGATCGACTGATAACAGACCACTTACCAGCGAGCTGTCCACAGCTGTCGCCGTATCCAAATGCTGTTAGCGGCCGTTCCTCGTGTGACAGGGGCACATAAAAATCTTTCCACCAAATGGCACTACTAGTCCTTCTCAAATAAGAAAAAATGATGGCCCAAGGCGAGGCTTGAACCTCCGGCCGCACCGAGTCACCGGCCGCGCTGCGTTCTCTATGGCTGCGTTAATTGCACGGAGGTTGTTTACATCCGGGCAGCAAGTCGTGCCGCCATGGCAAGTTGAGTCGCTGCAGTCGGGTGCGTTGGCGCGCTGGCAAGAGAATTTCAATCTTCCATATATGCGCAAGCAAGCGAAGCAGATGAGCATTGCAATTGTTTGCAACGGCAAGAACTGTCTCTTTGTTATCAGCAGAGTTTGACAACACATATCGCCAAAATAAACAGATTGAAACAACACGGCCGCGCTGTCTGCCTGTGATCGCGCTGGCTGAAGCATCTATACGGGTATACGTACGGTATGGTGTTTGTACCTGCATGCAACCGTCGCGTCCTGCTTACTCGTTCTAATTAGCATTAGGCCACGGTTGAAGTGCTGATACACGGAAACAACAGAAGACTAACATGGCGACCGCCCGCTTGAGATGATTATCCCAGATGGGGAGTTTATTTTGGACGTGGTACTACACAAGGAACCGAACGCCATCTCACAAATGGTGTTAAGTGGTTCTAAATCCTCCCGTTTGCTACACGGATGGGCAACGGTACTACCATGGAGGTTCGTCCACATTTTTAGGCCATGCCTAGGGAGTACATTTTTTGCTATAAGTACTTTTGAGGGCACATTACTTGATTAAAAGTCCATTTCCGGCTAGTTTGCGTTTACAGTGTAGTCACGAAGACGGTGTCCTTGACCGTCCCTCAACAAGAAGTCGATCCCACGGCTGAACGACAGCAAGTCAAGCACGCCGGATAGCTTACCTCGCGGCCATGGCCAACGCTCTGCACATCCCTGGAGTTGCTTCCCCTGAGTTCTCGCAGAGGGTAACTAATCATACGACGAATTCAGACGGAAATACTGCTCGCACAGTTTTTGCTTGTTACTTGTCATACAAGGGTAGACATACAACATCTAGTGTGGGACTGCCCCCACTACAGCATTCATCCGTACCATGCCTCACCAACATGCGACTTGTATCGTGGCCGAAGTCTTTCCAGCCCTGGTCCTGCCGGCCGCTTAAAGCTCCTTCTGGGTACCCTACTAGCTTGTGGAGCGCCTTGCTGCTTTTTCTCTTTGACCACGCGGCAGCAGTTTATGGTGGCCGGCTTGGCGGCGATCCGCAGGACACTACGACGGCTACGACTCCAGATGACCACAGTGTTGCCACCAGGCCGCTGACGCAGTAAATGGTTGCATGATCATCTTTTCCCACTTTCCCATTCCCTACCCACCCCCCTACCAAACCTACGCTTATCCATATCCCAAGCGCAACGAAATGCACAAAAACGTGTTTTTAATCAATCAATGGAGTTCCAGTGACTCCACGTAACATTCTAAGTTTTTAATAGAATTACACACCTATCGGCAGGAGTGGTCGGGTTAGTGTAATGAGCAAAAACCTCTAACTGAAAAAGCGTAGGAAATGCACGTTAGCGGGTCTTCAAGGGCGCAAGCTGACCCAGACCACACGCTATAATAGATCAGTAGGCGTCCCAAGACTTACTTGCCAAGACTGAGAAAAGATTCGTCAGGCGCTGCAATGCGGTCGTCGTGTACTGTACTGGGGCGGAGTGGTCCCGTGCAGGCTGCAAGAATGGCCGAGGTTACGTCCTTCCGCGTTCGCAGTTGACTTACTAAGAGCGCGCTGGCCGTTGAAACCCGCGCGAGGTCTTTGGTCGCGAGATCTGAACGGAGCTCGGTGGGGCCTTCGTGGAGTCTTGTTGTACTACTCATTCGTAGAAATTGGAACTTTAAGAATTTCTAACGCAGATATTATCATTTATTTTCAGTTCTTTAGGCGAGCATTTCTACGCTTTACGCCGTTTCTCGTGTTAGTGGGTGTGTTCAGGCTGGTGATAATAGCCATCGTTCATGACTGTAAGGCATACATTCGCAACGCTGATGTACATTGTAGGCTTCGAATGGCGTACATTCTCACCGCTGATGGACATTCTATGCAGCGAATGGCGCTGTAAGCGAAGTTTTCAAAGAAATGAAAGTAAACAGGAAATTGCAAGAACAGATCCTGAACAGAACAGAAAAACATTGGGGCAAAATTATTAAGTTAGCAAGAAGGACCGCGTACCGCTTTAGCATTAGTATAGAATTATTCACATTGTACATGAAATTAGATGGAACTGAATTGCGGCACTGTAGCTTACGCACAACCCGGAAGCAGGGATTCATGATTATCGACAACACGATTTGTCATTCTAAATGGTTGTGATCAGTTCACAACTTTTCGACGAAGTGGACTCAAAACAAATAATAAATGCACTTTTTCCATTCCCTGAGAAGGCCGTCGACTACACCCGGAGAATTGTTTGGGGAAGCTTCGTCCGGTGGGTGGGGCAGCGCCTTACCGCGGCGGAACGAACAGTGCAGTTCGCATGCGCAAAAAGATCCCGCCGTTGAAACCATCGTCTGCTAGGCTGCTCCCTCAAGGACGACGCCACCCCTTCCACTGGTAGTCAACCGATTACATTCATTGCCTGGCGGTTACAGCGGTTTCGCGCGCACCTTGCTCACGGATATGAAGAAGATAGGTGGCTGATTACCAACGGAAAAGGGTTGTATCGAGCTAGCGGGAACAACCTAGCAGACGATGATTTTACTCGCAGGAACGTTCTACGCTTGCGAACTCCACTCGCTCGTCAAGCACCAAAAGAAAATTCTGAGGGAAACGTCTAGGCAAAACTTCTAGCACTGAATGCTGCTTTTAGCTGTTAAAAACAACGACACGGTCTGGAGAGCCACACACTTTAGATATTCGTAAGGTACGCATCTGTGTTTCGTTCAGTACTGAACTGCCAAAATGAAGCTAGAGGAGGAATCGATTTTTAGATGCGACGCATCTCTTTCACTCGCCTTGTCCCTCCGGCGTCGTCCGGCGTAGTCCGCATCCCTCCCCCATTCTCCACGCCGCGCCAGCTGCGCGCTAGCGCCGCTCTCACCGCAGCGCCATCTGCGTGTTAGCGCTCGCCGGCGCTCGCTCCGTCGCCGTGCCAGCTGTGCGTGGGTGCGGGTTAGCGCGCAGCTTGCGCTCGGTTAACACATGCGCATGTGCTGCTATGCGCTGCTCTCTCTCATTCTGCTGCATATAAAGGCGGTAACTGCGCCGCTCCGCTCAGTCGTTCCGCCGCCGCTCCGCCGATGACATCCTACGATGACCACCGATGATTTGAATGGAGACTAAGAGGCCTGCTATCGCGATGGTCGGCGCAACCGTAAAAAAATTTACACCATCTCCCCGCGAGGGGAACCGTGGGGTAGATGCGACGCATCGGGGGTGAACATGCTGCGTAAAATATGGACACAGAACAACAATGGACACGCTAACATAACGGAAACGCAACGGAAACCCCCGATGCGTCGCATCTACCCCATGGTTCCCCTCGCGGGAAGATGGTGTAAATTTTCGCAGTACACGTATTCGTAGCTTGGGCATAATCAACATACTCAAGTTTGTCACCTTCCAATGACTGCGTACAAAATGAGCCAGGAAAAAGAGGCGTACCGGTCAGAATGCGGTCAAGCTTCAGCTTAGCGGGGGGCACAGCTGTGTACGGGAGTAGCGAAGCTTGCGAATTTGCTGACTCATGATGATGATGGTGATGCCCTCGGCGAGTTGTAAAGTACCCTATAGGAGATTGGCCAGGGATAAAAATCCCGACTGAGCTTTGTTTGAAACTCAGAAGTTTGCTTTGATTTATTGTTTACAAAAAATATGCAACGGTGCAATTATTTGAAAGCCAGTGCGCTAAGGCGGTCACTTCTTCTTACTAGATGGCCAGCCAAAGTCTACTTGTTTTTCTTCATTTGAACTGATATCGTTCACTAGGTAGAGTTTGCTCCCTGATGCAGGAAGCTGGCTTCCTGTCCCTATACCTTGCTCCTATCATACTTCATTACATGGCCCTTTGATCCGACTTAAGTTTGCTTTCCAGTTATTTAGTAAGGCGCCAAAGTTCTGCTCTATATGTCACCATCGGCAGAACGCATTCGTTGTATAATATTCTTTTCAGTGACATAGGTAGCTTGCCTCTTATTATTTGGGAATGCTTGCCGAGGGCGCTGGAGCGAATGCCTATCTCGCGCCGGATTTCTTTCTCGTGGTTTGTAACAGCCCTTACGACCTGTCCAAAATATACTCTTCTACTTATTCTAGCGTTGCGGTACCTGAGCTAAAGTGGGCGCTTTCCGCATTCTTATTTATCATTACCTTAGATTTAGTCATATCTATTTGTAGCCCCACTGCCAAGCTTGCTGATTGTAGTTCCTGAAGCATTTTATGCAGGTGCTCTCGAGACGCACTAAGAAAAACAATATGTTCTCGACACATCAAATGGCTGAAGCATTCCCATTTTATCCGTATTCCTTTATTTTCCCGGTGAAGCTTCCTAAATACCCCCTCCAAATATGCCTTTAACAATTTTAGCGACATGGTATCTCCTTGTCCTACTCCCTTTCTCTATGGTAACGTTCCTCTTTTCGTGCATTCCTTCAATGTGTAGTCTAGGAGTCCTATGTAAATCTCCTGTATTCCCTGCGCAGTCCAACCTCGTTATAACGAAGTAATATCGGGGCAGTAAATTAGTTCGTTATATCCGATATACGTTGTAAGAGTATAGGTAAAAATCGGCTCTCACAGAGCAGCAATATGGCTCACGCAGAAATCATTTGTTCAAAAACGCATTATTCTTGTCTTCGAACCCGCTATAAACTAGGTAATCCATGCCTGTCTCCTTGTGGCATTTCAAACAAAATAGACCGGAACATGGCCAAGAGAAATTACAACACAACAAAGTTCGTTGGAAAAAAATTGCCTGCGTTCTTATTTATTTGATGAAGGGTGTGATCTTCCCCTGGTAGCTTTTCAGCACTGCTTGATGAAGTTTTCCACACTTTCCACGCACGAAAGGGCCTTTTCGGCTTCTCTAGTTTTACAAGCTCTTATCTTCGAATTTTTTGTTTTGCTTTTTGAAGCTAGCTTTCGAGTTTCGAGCCTCCTGCGCACCAAATATTTCCGCGTAATAGCCGATATCGCGGGCAGCTCTGGCGGTTTCGGTTTCGTTATAAAAAGAATAGGTGTAACTGAAATAAAGCGTGCCCAACCAAAGTTAGTATTTAGTTCTCTATAGCCGGTAATTCGCTATTCACTGTTCGTTATAACGAGGTGCGACTGTATTTTAATGCTTCCAGCATTGCTGAGCTGCTCACTGAATAAAATGCTCTTTCATAGTCTATCAATGCCATGCAAACGGGTTTATTGTACTCCGCAGATTTCTCCGTTACTTGTTTCAAGCAAGGATGTGATCTATTGCAAGTATTCATTTCTAAATCCAGCCTGTTCCCGGGGCTGCTGGAAATCTAGGCTGCCACTTATTCGCTGTATTATTACCTTAGTAAAGAGATTGGATGTAACCTAGGCTAGGCTGCTGTGTCTGTATTTATAAAGAACTTTGGTATCCCCCTTCTTGTGAATAAGAAATACGTTGGCGTTTTTCCAGGCTATTAGGCATTTGGAAAACAGGTTAGCGAGCGTTTCTACTACAGTATCTCCTCCCCTCTTTCAGAGATCGACGTTTATGCTATCGTCACCTGCAGCTTTTCTTTTTTTCATGCCCTTCGATGCGTTTCCTACTTCCTCTTTAGTCACTATGTAGTTAGACATCGCGAGCCAAGCGTAAAGGGCCAGTAGTTTCCCTTGCTCTAACATCGCTGGCTTATAGCCTGGTGTAAAATCGTTCCGCTACTTTTATTATCTCCTTCATGCTGTGCATAAAGTTACCGTACTCGTCTTTGAGTGCATATATTCTGCCTTTGCAAGTAACGAGCTGCTTCTTAATTGCTTTTGCCTTCCTCCACCCTACATGCTGCTCCTCTTACAGCTGCTGCTGACTCTGCGATTGCCGTTGTTACGTTGTAATTTGCGTGTCTCCAGCTACCCTCGTTCTCACCGATTAAAAGCCCAAATTGGCCAGGTCTATATAAGTGACTTCATGTTAGGTTTCGTACTTTTCGTTAGTTTCCCTCCGCCCCTTTTAAGATTCACTCTTATTTTGGGCATAACCATTCTATCACCGCTGTTCCGAATCTTGCCTAGCCCCTCCCCGTCCGGCACAATACATAGATTGTCACGTAGAACGAACTCAATTTTGTTTTTTTGCCCTGCCATTGTGAGTTTTTCATATCCATCCTTCGTTTGGAGAAGAACGTGTTCATTAACAACATCAGGATAGTTCCCACCGCAAATCCAACCAAAGTGTCTCTCGACTGTTGGTGATGCCTATTAAAAAGATTCCCACTGACCTTTCTACTATTTGCTTCTGACCTGTCTTTGCGTAGAAATGTTCCATCACAATAGTGAACTGTGTTGTTTCCTTAGTCATTGTCGATTCGGTGCACTCGTAAATACTATAGTTAATACGGCATCATCGTCGTGGATAGTTGTTGCCGCGTAGGTGGGACTCCATTTAGCCTCTACCGCCTGATCACAACGCCTGCAACTCAACGCCTGCAACTCTGCATTAATGCTGAAGAACATAGTCAATTCGGTAAACATGTTGAGCAAGGAAAAGCAGGCATACCGGTGGGAAAGGGGTGGAGCAGCTTGAGCTTAGCCGTGGGCACAGCGGCGTTGTGTGACTGATAGTATAATGATGGTGCTGATGCCCTAGATGAGTTGGAAATACCTCTATATGAGGTTGGTCAAGGTAAAGTGTTAACTGTACTTCGGCTGGAGTACTTTAGGAAGCACTTTATTTATTTTCAGAAAATATACAAACGTGTGATTAAATAAATTCAAGCGCGATAGGAGTCCAGATTAGGGTATATTTTGGTTTTCATGGGAACTGAAGCGACCTGACTGAGAGATGGGCATGAATAAAATTGCATGCGTCTATTTCTTAGCCGTATTTTGGCCACAGTTTATCTCTTCATCATGTTGGCGACTGCTTCGGAGGCGGTGTCTCTTATACTCGGCAAATCCAAGTAGTTGGCCGCCATGATGATGAGGTCAAAGAGAGTACTCTTATCGACGTTCAGGATCCGTTTGTCCCAAGGGGAGGTCTCGTCACTTTAGCGGCACCTCGGACTCAGGAACTGGTGCATAGCCCTTCTGAAAAGCGGCCCATTCAATTACCTTTCTCGATGTTTCAGTCTTCACTTTCGGCAGTGTTAGCAGTTGGCCATCACTATGATCCGTGCCCAAGTCTTCCAGCATATTTTAAGGGCGCCGCATGCTTTGGCGATTGCCACGTCAACGTTGAAAAACATGAAGGTTTATGCAACATATTTTTCAAAAAATGGACTGCAACTAAGTTGTGGAAATGAGTTTAGGGCTTGAATGACACCCTCTTTTTAAGGGGCCCATAAAGACAATATACGAGTTTGTTTCGTTCAAAAGATTTGGTGTTTTACAGAATTCTCAGCGTTATCCGGCAGCCAACGATGCTTTACTCACTGAGAAAAGCAAGCAAACAATTTAAGCCAAATTTTAATTCTCTGACTCCATCGGATCTTTCGTAACGTCAGCAATGACGTATTAAGGATAGGTACCTAATACAAAAGGCAGTATCGTGACTGAGGCTGTGCCCATGCGATAAATTGCTTTTTTGGTAGTCATAGTTACTGTCTGCAATCCCAGATGGTGTAGTAGCAGTACCCCTGTTCGCACAGGTTTCGCTTTTTGACCACACTTTACCTGCCATGTTTTTGTTACGGTAGATAGTAATCATTTCGTGCAACACCAGGCATGACTCGACAAACTTGGTCACGCAAGTGACGCGCCGCTTATGTCAATCCGCCTCTTTCACAACCCCACTGCGCATGCGCAATCCCCTAGCGGCCAAGTCCCTAAGCAGTCCAGTAGGGGCAGCAGACGACATTCCCCACAGCTCCCGCACAAGCGGGAAGGGGTCGTGGTTGTATTTACATCGTTTGATTTTTCGTGTGTGCTCGTTGTGCGCGGAACAATGCCCACAACTTGTGCTGCGTTCCGCTGTAACTCGGAGTGCCGAAAAGGGAACGGTGTCGGCTTCTATCGCTTCCCGTCGGCCGCACGCGATCGGCTACGGCGGCTTGCGTCGCTCGCGTCGGCTCGGGTGATGGGAACTGTAGGCTTAGCATCCTGGCGGATATTTGATCGCTGCTATCTGTGCAACTGCGAATGACAATCCGCAACACAACTTTTCACTACACTATCATACCCTTTCTCGCATGTGGAACTCTATTTAAGTTATAACTTCCGTTTGAGCGATCGGTGACCAAGACATCTGCGTAGCCTGTTTCGATGCTTCCGCGCAGGTATCGCCATCTCTCGGCTGCTCGGCGCACCGCGCGCCGCGGCGAGCGGTCAGCGTAGGCTTGCATCGCGGCAGATATATCTGATCGCCGCTTTTAAAATAAGCCCTGACAACAATCCCTAGCACAATTTTTCACCACACTAACACCTACTTTCTCGCATGTGGAACTTTTTAGCGATCAGATTGATTCAGAAGAGCAGCGACAAGCGCGGTTGCTACCGTGGTCTGCGCCGGTTCGAGCCGCTGAGTGTGCCGAGCTGGCAGGCGCGGCCGGCGTGTGCGCGGACTGTTTCCGAAGGCAGAAAACGCTTCACGATTGCTTGCTTTATCCATTTCTTGCGAACAAACGCGCAGAATCTACAAATTCAGCTCAGCGATCGTCGTAGTTGACCATGGTGCAAAAACTGTGGGCGGAGCGACGCCGACGACGCATCTCATGCGCGCATCGGGCCGTCTCAAATTCACGCGTACGACTAGTGGCGACAGTCGTAACGATCAGTCGCATGCGAATCGCGTGTACCAATCGTACATGTGTCCAGCGCTTAAAGGCATTTTGCGAACTGCCGGCCTTTGTTGAACTGGCGATCGCACTTCATGCCAGACGACTCCAAGTACTGCTCGAGCTGCCACTCGGACGGCACACGGATCTGTCCGAGATTTCTCTGCCAGCCCTCATTCAGTGATAAGAAGCCGCCTGGTATTATGTGATGACCAGGGGCTGTCGTCTTAAGGCGTTAAAACACCAACACAGAAGAAAAACTTCGGCTGCTCCTCGCCGTAATGTGGGATTGCCGTGCATACAACGAGAACGCAGCCGAAGGAAACGCCGGCAAACCCTACGGCTTCAACTTCCGCTAGGCACGCTAGGTGGCAGCACACCGCAATGAAAGAGGCGGATTAGGCAGTGTCGTGTCAGACAAGCCCAACGCGCCCGACAGCTGTATGAGGCTGTAGGTGTGGCCCGGCACAATGCCGTAGTCACTCCTGCTACGTTTACGTGTTCATTCGTAACTTTCGTTGTTTGCCCACCACTCTTACCGCTCTTTAATACAATATTCACTTAATTCAAGTGCGAATAACTCAATCTGCTTATTTATAATCCCTGTTTAATGTGAGTCTGATTTTACCGGAATCAGTCAATCCCAACGAGCTGCCCATAATACGTCATAACAACAGTGAGGAAAAGTATAGTGTGTCGCATGTGTGTCTGTTTTCCTGATTATATAGCTTATCTGAGTATTTACGTTCAAAGTGGTTTCAGTGTTATTCTAACGAGGCAATCTTTCGAGTGAACTATACTTGTATTTTGTCTTCGTGCTGCCTTTAACTTAGTTATCAGCTCCGCTGTATAAACACACAAAAAAAGGAACATGTGATCGGTTTTCCTAGAAGACCTCGAATGTATATCCGTGGCGAACATTAGAGCGATGGAACGTGAACGGCAGCCTCCGGATTCGGCTGCCTATGCTTGCTTTACCGCTACAGGTCCCGAAGATTTCGCCAAAGAAGCGCCCAGAGCGTTTTTTTTTTTTTTCATTCTATGATGCGACACCTGTCCGAAATCTCCTGCCTTGCCCAAGGTTCCTCCTCGCACATGTGGACAAGCCTTCATTGCCTTCTGACGTCCAAGGTATTGGCATGGCTTTTACGGTGGAAGAATTGCTTGCGGCAATAGGGTGTGCTAAGTGGAAAACTGCGCCTAGTCCAGGCGCCATTACCTACGAAATCTTCAAGAATTTAAGCAATGATGTGCTCCCTCAGCTCCTCGATTCAGTCAACGAGGCATGGCTTAGGGGCGTCGTCCCTGGCAGCTGGAAAGCAGTTCATGCTGTTCCTATACCAAAACCTGGAAAGCCAGCGAAGGTACTAGAGAACCTTCGGACCATATCACTTACGGCGACGGTTTGCAAGCTTGTAGAGAAAATGCTAGCCACTCACTTTTCGTGGTGACTTGTACAGCTGTAAACGAAATTGTTGCTGGCTTTGTGCCCTTTAGGCCAGTTCCAGCTCTTGATTTGCACTTTGTTTTGTACTTTCCAGAGGTTTGACCCCTCTTTTGTCCGTTTCGGCTACTTCTTTTGAATTTTTTTATGTTAACGTGTTTTTATCTGTGCTTAGATTAGTTTATGTTCAGACAATAGTTTTAACTAGGCTGAATTGTTCGTTTTAGGTGAGTTTCAACTGTTCCGTAGCTGGCTGAGCAAAGGCTCCCTGCGGTAAGTGTATTTGCATAATTCTACTTTATATATAAATTGAGGTCACCCCCACACAAGGGGAATACGACACCCTCAAAAAGACGGTGCTGGACCGCCTCGAGGCGCCTGAAGAAAGCAGACTTCAGCAGCACTTATGTCGGGAAGAGCTTGGCGACCAACCACCTTCCCAACTGCTGCACCGGATGCGGCAACTACTCGGTGTGCACGCGCGTCAGGACGGCCAGCTCCCACTTCTTCGTGGACTTTTTCTGCAACGGCTGCCCCAGTCGGTGCGCGTGGTTCTCGCGGATTCAATGAGACGTCCCTTGATCGACTGGCGCAACTTGCCGATCGCATCACGGAATACTCTACTCCAACCTTCGCGTCCATAGCTGCTGCAAGAACACACGAACAACCAGATCGACTATCGCGCCTTGAAGAGAAAGTGCAACAACTTACCGAGACCATGCAACAACTTTTGCTGTCTGACGCTCCCCAACAGGACGAGCAACGACGCAACCGATCCCCTTCAAGATAGCCAGGCTCTTCCCAGAGAAGCCAGTCACGAGATCACGGGTGCTAGCCGCTGCACTCAATCTTGGTCGTTTTTATGAAACGCTCCGGCCAGTCGTTAACGGCGGCTTACGACATCGGCCCTCCACCCAGCCGCCTGCTCTTCGTAGTCGACCGCGTAAGCAACTCGCGCCTGCTAGTCGACACAGGAGCCGAAATCTATATGGTCCCGGCAACCCCTGAGGATCGCCGATGTAGCAAGAACATAACGTCGCTGCAGGCGGTGAACAACACTGCCATCGCTACGTACGGCTTCCGCTCGCTGACAATAGACGTCGGACTCAGGCGCCTCTTTCGCTGGGTCTTCGTGGTGGCGGACGTTAATTTTGCCATACTCGGAGCAGACTTTCTGAGCCACTTCAACCTGGATGTGAGCGTACGTGACCGTTGCCTCAAGGATAACAACACATCCCTCAAAGTACGTGGTTTGGAGTCAAACATCTGCTCATCTGGCATCTGCGCCTTCCAGCCAGTATCTGCCTACCGCCCCGTCCTGGCCGAATTCCCTTCTCTCACCAAGACCCGAAACACTGAACAGCCGGTGAAACATAACGTGCCTCACCACATCGTCACCACCGGGCCGCCAGTCACCATCCCGCAACGACGGCTGTCCAGCAACAGGCTTCCCGCTGCACGCAGTGAGTTCGAGCATATTGCCGCGAACCATGCATTGGGTTTGTTTATTTATGTTTTGCTTTTACAGCCTGGCTGCGCCGGTCAGTGTTATCTGTGTGCCAAGGGAAGCGCGTGTTCCATTCTTTCTTTCTATGCCGCATGTGTTATCTCTTCTGATAGGGAGAGCGTTCCGAACTAACGTAAACAGCCTAGAATAATATTCTTTGTTCTGGATGTAAATCGACGGTTCGAGAATTAGTCGCGCCTAAAGATAAAAAGCCTGCAAAGCAGACGCCACGGCATTCCATTCCACTCGCCGACGCTCGCCGACGCACGACAAATTGTTGACTGCTGCTTCGCCACCTGTGTACTTTTTGAGTTATTAGGGGAGTACAAGTTCGCTCCAATAAACGTGCTTTTCCTTCAAGACGCCTGCCTCATCTTTGGCTTCGTGACAATATGCTGCAGCTGGCAATTATTCGCCCTTCGTCTAGCAACCATTCATCGCCGCTGCACATGGTGCCTAAAGACGACCGGGACGACTGGCGCCCGTGCGGTGACTACAGAGCCTTGAACGCATCAACAACGCCGGACCAGTATCCTCTGTCACACATTCACGATTTTAGTGCGCGGCTGGCAGGTACAAAAATATACAATAAGATCGACCTCGTAGCGGCATACCACCAAATACCCGTCGAACCGGAGGACATACCAAAAACAGCCATAACAACTCTATTCGGCCTGTTTGAGTTTGATTGATTGATTGATTGTAGGGTTTAACGCGCCGACGCAGCACAGGCGATGAGGCGCGCCGCAGTGTTGATCTCCGGATTAATTTTGACCACCTGGGGATCTTTAACATGCGCTGAAATCTCGAACACACGGGCTTTTCTGCTTTTCGCCTCCATCAGAAAAGCGGCCGCCGCAGCCGGGAATCAAACCCGCCACCTCGTGCTCAGCAGCGCAACGCCTTAGCCACTGAGCCACCGCGGCGGGTCTGTTTGAGTTTGTCCGTATGCCCTACGGCTTGAAAAATGCAGCACAGACCTTTCAAAGGTTCATGGATGAAGTCACCCGGGGTCTTTTTATACCATAAATCATAGCATCTTATTTACAAAGCTTGAAAGCTTTGGAGTAACTGGCCCTACCTTAACCCTTCTAAAAAACTATCTTTTAAACAGGGAATACGTTGTGTGCACTAACGGTATATTTTCAGAATCAAAAACTATTAATCAAGGCGTGCCCCAGGGGTCGATACTTGGACCCCTGCTGTTCATACTGTACATCAATGATCTTCCTAATTGCCTGAATTCATGCCATTGCGTTTTATATGCGGATGATACTACAGTAACATCTTCTGACAAATCCATCGGTGGCCTTACATCTAAGTTAGACACTGATCTCGCGAACGTGGTTAATTGGTGCCGTAATAATTGCTTATATATTAATCCTGAAAAAAACGAAGGATATGATCTTTAAAACTAGTCAAAGGCAAATGACCTCCGTTCCTGCTTTAAGGCTTGATACCAATCTTATCGTTGCTTGTAACTCTGTGTCGTTTCTTGGCGTTTTACTGGACTCTAACCTAAAATTTAATTCTCATATCAACCTTATCAAGAAAAAAACTGCATACGGTATTAGAGCCCTAATTAAAGCTCGTCCGTTTTTCTCACATGGTGCGCTTTTATCACTTTACTTTTCTTTCGTTCATAGTCATTTAAATTACGGGATCGTAGCATGGGGCAACACCTATCATTGCCATACATCATCAGCCCAACATATCCAAAATCAATCAATTCGCATTATCACCAGGAGCCATCCCCAGTCCAATTCCCAGGATTTATTGCTCCATTATAATGTGTTACCAATCAACAAGTTGTTTCAGCATATTTTAAGCATAATATTTTTAAGTCTCTATGTTCCCAACTACATTTCAATTTTGTCGACCCCAAATTCTTAGTAAACCAGAACACCACAAGATTTGCCTCAAATAAAAATTTTCTGCTACTAATTACGGCAAAATGACTTTCTGCTACTAATTACGGCAAAACTAATTACGGCAAAATGACTTCAACTTTCACAGCCATATCAATTTGGAATAGTCTACCAGCTGCTGTTAAATCCACTGAATGCGTGTCTTCATTTAAATCATCCTTGAAAAACCATCTGTTGTCTTATTAATTGTGTTTCTATCGCTTATTCTTTTTCTTGTTAGTCTTTCCCATTGTATAATTGATATGACGGCCTTGTACACCTACCTCGTACTTTTTGCGCTTCTATGGTTTCCTCAAAATGTTGTAGTTCTTTTTATGTTGTAATTGCCATACATTTCCAATTGAAATTTTTTCTACTATTTATTGTTGTTTTGGATCATAATTGCTTGTCGCTGTTTATTGTTTGCTGCCTGAAATTTACTGAGTGATTACCCCTGTTGTTAACTTACCGAGGGTCCCGGTACAGTCTTCGACTTTAGGACCCTTGTCTGTAAAATTTTGTACTGTTGTATCACTTACCTACTGCATTTTAATAAACTTCTTCTTCTTCTTCCTTTCGTCTTTGTCTACGTGAAAGACATTTTGGTGGCCAGCACAACTCCTAGCGAGCACGAACAGCACCTCCGCCGGCTCTTTCAGCGCCTGGATGAGGACGGTCTGGTGTTGAAACCTCGAAAGTGCGTGTTTGGTGTCGGGGCTCTCAACTTCCTCGGCCACCACATCACTGCTGAAGGCATTATACCATTGGAATCGAGGGTGGAATCCGTCGAGAAGTTTCCTGCTCCAACATCTTGCCGCAAGCTGAAAGAGTTCCTCGGGTTCTTAAACTTCCACCGGCGATTCATTCCGTCTTGTGCTCAAGTACTCCAGCCGTTGACCGACCTGCTGCGCCGAGACGACCAAAAGGCCCCAGAATTTTGGTGGTCCGACGAACACCAGAACGCTTTCCAGAAAGGTAAGGACGAACTGGCCGCTGCTACCCTTCTCATCCATCCACTGCCTGACGCTCCTACACGCCTCATAGTAGACGCCTCCTCCACATCGATCGGAGCAGTGCTGCAGCAACAGGAGGGTGCACAGTGGAAGCCACTGGGCTTCTTTTCGAAATGCCTGAAGCCTGCAGAAGTACGGTACAGTACTTTTGGAAGGGAGATGCTCGCCATCTATTGTTTCATTAAGCATTTCCACTACTTCCTCGAAGGTCGTGAGTTCTACATCTTGACAGACCACAAGCCCCTCACCTACGTATTTTGTACAACAGTTCCTCCTACTCAGAACAGGAAATTCGTCAACTCTCCTTCATCTCTGAGTTTTCTACAAACATCGGCCACGTTGCCGGGGTCGAAAACGAAACAGCCGACGGCCTTGTCTCGCGTCAACGCTTCCGGCACGAAAGTCCTGACTTCGAGGCCGATGGCCGCTGCTCAGCGGGAGAAGACTGAGTTCACAAGACTGGAAGGTGGAGGATCTTCACTCGTGCTTTCGGAAGTGGCAGTTCCCTACGTCCAGGGCACGATAACCTGCGATACCTCCCAGGCAACCCCACGACCTTTCGTCCCACTGAATTTTTGCCGAGTGGTATTCAACACTTTCCACCCCATCAGCCACCCAGGTGTCCGCGCCACCCATCGGCTGATAACAGAACGCTTCTTTTGGCCCGGCGTCAACGCGAACGTGCGACGTTGGGCTCGGACACGTGAAACGTGTCAGCAAGTGAAGGTGACTCGCCACACTCGGGCTGCACTACAGGAATTTCGGTCTCCTGAGTCGTGGTTTGACCACGGTCACCTCGACCTGCTGGGACCGCTACCGCCCTGCCAAGGTTTCAGGTACCTGCTCACATGCATCCATAGATACAGCCGATGGCCCGAAGCTATACCAACTGCGACATATCAGCTGAGACCGTCGCGCAGGCCTTTATTCAGACATGGGTATCCCGCTTTGGCTCCCCCGCCCGCATAACAACTGACCGAGGACGGCAGTTCCAGAGCAACCACTTTTTCGCGCTTTCTACCCTCCTCGGCCCGAGGCTGCACCCCGCAAGCAACGGAATGGTGGAGCGCTTGCACAGGCAACTCAAAGCTGCACTTACAGCGAAACTCGATCGCCAGCAGTGGGTGGAAAACCTCCCGCTCGTTCTTCTTGTCCTACGCTCAACGGTGAAGGAACAGCTCGGCTTCAGCGCAGCGGAAATGGTGTACGGCTCAACAGTGAACCTCCCGGGAGAATTCTTCTCCGACCAGACACTTTTCGCCCCAGAAGCCTCCGACCACATCGAGAAGCTGCGCGCATGGCTTGCGCAACTCAGGCCAACAGCACCTCGCATCGCCCCGCAACAGAAAGGTTTTCACTTTTCCCAACATGGACTCAGCTACACATGTGTTCGTGCGACACGGCGCAACGAAGCCGCCCCTCACTGCACCGTACGACCGCCGTTTCAAAGTTTCGGGACGTAATAACAAGACCATCACAATAGACGTGCGGGGCAAACAAGAAATCGTCGCCGTCGACCGCGCCAAGCCTGCTCATATTGAGGTTTCTGTTCATGCAGCCTGTCACGTACGTTTTCAGTGATAACCAGTTGACTCTGAACCTTTCAACATTCAGCCGGTAACTGCTGCCTTTCTTTAAAAGCTCCGCAATCTAGGGGGGGGGGGGGGGGGGGGGAGCCTCTGTAGCGGAATCCGCTCAGCACCCCAGCGCAAGCGCCTCCCGCGAGGCGGGGCTTTTCCTTTCTCTCCGGTCTGCCGCCGGCTTGAAGACAGTGCGCCTTTGTGGAAGACGCGTATTGGCGATGTCGCCGATGGCTTATTACTGGGGTCATTCCCCCCGCTCTCTTCAACAGTTCGCCGTCGGGGAAGGCATAACTTGTTGTCCGGACGACTCCTGGCATTAGTCCTGGCGACGTTGCCGTCGGCTCGCCTGGGGGGCCTTTCTCCTCTCTCTTTTGGAGGACGCGGGGGTTCCCCTTCTTTCCCTCGTCGGGTGTCACTCTCCACGTACGCATATTCGGAAAATAAACAGTCTTGTCTTTAAACTGCAAACCAGCTCCACGTCTGCTTTCTCGCCTCCTTCAGCGGCCGACATACCGGGCTGCTACAGACGCAAGGCGAGGCACGACCACAGCAAGGGGTGGAGGTGGGTGATCGCGTCGCTGCGTTGGCAAACTGGGCAACCGGGTTTGCAAAGGAATCTCGGAAGGGAGGCCATTGGCAGGTCACGGCGGAAGTTAAGGCCACCCCACCCGAATCCTCCTA